>NC_053161.1:117897249-117907249 GCF_016835505.1 Polypterus senegalus
TCATCTTTTTAAACAAATTTTAGTTTTAATGGAATGTACATTTTCATATAACAATTTTTATTTTGGACCAAAAATGGCCATAGAAGATGATAATGCAATGCCAAAAGTACACTTCTGTGCTGCATCTCGGGAATCCTGCAATAAGCTGTCTTTAAGAAAGTGCTGGTATGTTGTGAAATTTCCGGTCTCGGGCAGTCTCGGTGAGGCACAGCGAGAGTGTAGGTGCAACAACATACACAGAACCGAATTCTGAGTCTGTGCTCCACCTAGCAATCCCGTGGGTAGTTGTGTTGTGTGAGGATAGTGTACTGTTCAAGTTTCATAACGGTCGAAACCCTGGTGTTAATTGTTCTAAATGTTGCGTGACAAGCACGTTATGCGGCAAGCTTGATCTTTTAGAGGACATCCAATTATAACTTTGTCCTTGGTTTACAGTTTGCCAAACTCAGAAGAGCAGCTACGGAACTGTCCTTGTTCCACTGCCATTAGATATGGTGAATCATTGGCAACCCCAGTTGCAAGAGTATACCTATTTTTCCCCGTATTTGTTGTAACACAATTTCTGTGTTAATGAAATATTTTTATGTTCCAATGAGTTTTGTTACAACAGGTTTCCATCTGTATAAATATTCTATTTTTTTAAGCATGAGAGTCTTCATAATCAACATAAATCTGAACTAAGGTTTATATTCTGCTGTTTTAGGCTCTGCTACATGAATATTATGGCTTGTTCTTTATTCCACTATCACTTATGATGGTAAATGACGACTCTCCAAAGTGTAAAAAGATGGCAGCGCTATCAACAAAATCACTCCTGGAAAAAGTCGGTTCGGAACATCAAGATGCCATGTATGGAATAGTAAAGTCATGGCTTGACAGTGAAAAGGTAAACCCAAATTACAAATGGATTAAAATAAACACTGCAATATTTGTTTGGTAATGAAGGCCATGTGAGCATTTATCCAAGTTTTTGTAAAATATTGAGGTCATACAGGTTGGTATCATTATACCTGACATTTTTATTAATGACTTCTCTAGGTTTGCTTGTTTTTTTTCCCAGTGAATAATGACAAAGTAATATCTGTTCTGTGTTTGTCACCTGAGATTAGATTTATTTAACATGAGGACTAGATGATTGTTGGGTACATCCAGATAAGCATTTCTGAGAAAGGGTTTCCTTTCCTTTTCAAAGTACTTTGGTTTCTTGGTCACTCACAAACACGTACAACATATGTGTTCCTAATGACATCTTTCAGCCCAACTAGGTCTTTTTTAGTTATGTGCTAACATTCCCAGTCAATCTGTTGTATCATCCTTCTTATTTTGACACAAAAATACTGTCTAATTCTCACTTCTAGGAAAGTTTTTAATGAATCAGTTTCTTATGTATTCTGTACTCCTGGCCATTTAATTCCCTTGCTGGCTTCATTTGTGGGCTTATGGGTTACCTCTAAACCTTAGTGACCATTTAGCAATGCTGCCTTCAATTTAGATACTACTTCTATTCTGCATCATTTAACAGACCAAAGAAGCATGGTTGCCTCTCCTTGCTTTTCCTGCTTTCTGCCCCAAACTCTGTAAAACACTCGACACATTTTTACACTTCTGATCTCTGTTCTTTAAATTACATGGTTTTTAAACTCCTAAAGTGCCTTGGGCTCATGACAGAATAGGAGAGTGGTCATACTGGTAAGAATTTCATAGAGTGTTCTATATCACACGAGTCAGCCATTCAGTTTGTACAGTATTATTGTTGGCTTCAGGAAACTAAACTCTCTCAGAACCTTTAATACACTTTGTTTTCAAACAATCTTCCAAATGTCACTGTCTCTAAAGTAATTAACTGGTTCCAAAATGCATCCTTCCACTGCATGCCTCCAATTGTTCCATGGCACACATTGTAATCCTTTTCTGTAGCAAGTATTACCCATAGTCTCCATATCACTTGCATTTACCCCCAGCATTACCAACAAATTCACTAGACAGAGATGTCAAAATGAGCAAGAAGCTTTTTTTTATTGTTTTTTCATGTATTTATTTTTTAACTTCATATGAACACATTCATAGTAATGTAATGTTTATTGCATTTTAACAGCATTATGTTTTAACATTCTACACAGTGCATACAGTATAGTATGTACTAATGGAACAGAAAGGGACTTGCATGACTACCAGTTTTTTCATGTTTTCACTTGAATTAGTGATTGGCATCAGTTGTACCACCACCATTGTTAGCAATTAATCTTTATTACAGGGCTATGTTGTCTTTAATTCATAGCTATACTACACAGATGTTACATGAAATTTCTTTCAGCAGAAATTGTGATATGATGGCAACTGTACATATAAAGTTCTTCTTCATCATGTCATTGTAAACATGCAGTATAGGCCACTGTTCAAGAAAAATATTCAAATGTTTTTAACTATTCAAATTTGTTTCTCCCCTTGAAGTAGCAGTAGTAATTTTTGCACTGAGAAATGCAATAAGGAGACTGCCGTTAATGAACCTGAAATATTTTGCAAGGAGAGACTCTTTAATGTTCTGTCTCCCCATTAATACACAGGTTCCTCACAGGAGATTGGGAGCCCAGGCTTGTGGCCTTTTTGTGGAATTAGAAGGTGTGCGTTTTGAGAGACGTCTTCAATCACTTCTCCCATTAATTGAGAGAGAAATTGACCCTTCAAAATTTGAAGATGTAAGCAGTTCTATTCTTTGAGTCATTATTTACTTTGTGAACCGCTTGTTACATATTTTAGCATGCAGTGAATTTGAATAAACTAATCATGCATGACAGAGAATCCATGGTAACGGTTTGTTTTCAATATTCCTATCAAACTCCCAAATTTAATGAAAAGCTGTTATGTTTTGTTTTTGTTTTTTTCTCCCCAGAATTGTGTGTGCATGCTGGACAACAGTAAAATGTTCTCTTAACCCAGTCCATAACAGATATTGAAATGTTGTAAAAGCTAAAGCATGAAAAAAGGAAACAATTATTCATTAAAATATTATTAAATTGTTAACATAATTTCTGTAGTGATGTGCATAATACTTCTTTAAAGGTGCTTTATTAGAAATGTTTACCACTTGTTTATTCCATAATGGAGCTATTAATGGAATTAATAAACAAACTAATGGCATTAATAAATATTATCCAGGCCATGCTTCTGAAATGTATTCTGTAACAAAAATTAACTTACCATAGCAAATGGTCATTGGTCAGATTTTCCACCTTTACATTTTATTACCAAAATATTTACTTTTCAGATTGATGATGAAGTTAAGGAAAAAGCCGCTGACAGACTTCTGGTTGTTCTGTTAACTTTGATTACAAAACTAATAAGAGAGTGCAACCTTTTGCAGCTGTCTAAGCAGGATGTAACATTTGATAACATTTTGCGTAAGTTTCTGTTATTTTCTTTCCAGTACTTGGTTTATTATTGCATGTGAATTGCTTTGTTTAATTAGCTATAAATATGTGAAGTGCTGCTTTTCATGAACATGATTTTTTCCTCTCTCAACCACTTTCATACTAAGCAAGCTTTAGAGTTCAGTGCTCCCTGTTTGTGTCCCCACACAAATACACACCACACAGTGCTTTTGTTTTAAAAATATTTGAGATTTAGCTTCCTCCTGCAAAAAAAAAAAAGTAAAATGCAACTTCATGTAATAATTTTCTGATACTTATAAAATGGTTTTAATTAATAGCATTTATTCTCACAAGGGGATCCCAAGTCAGAGTTTGGCTACTGTTTCTTTAAAGGAATTAGTCTCAGAAAGGCTTTGTGGATATATAAAATAGAAAGATGACAATGAAATGCTAGATGCCAGTGCTAGATCTGAAATAATCATTGACCTTAAGTATATAGCTCAAAAAATGGTCATTTCCTCAGATAGGGAGGGCTGCAGTAATTCTTGTTGTTCAATTTTTAGCTTAGATGATGATTAGTTTCACATCAGCATATCTTCTTTGACCTTACTGTTAAAGCACACACAAAGATTGCAGTAAAGATGCCAAATGAATATAAAATGAAAGGAATACTAAAATAAGAAGTAAAAGATAAGGTTAAAGTTTTGAGTGTTACTTGTGAGACATATAGGATTGTAATGCGCATATTCTTCATCAGTTTTACAGTTTTAAAAAGCTATATTTTATTTGTTTATTTGTTTAGGGCACATTCATTCTCATTTGTGGTTTCCCCACACTTGGGTATGGTTGACTGCATCACAGATTTTTGGTTTGCTGTTTGCTGCACACAATCCAGAAGAACTAGTTAAAAAGTACAGTGAATACCAAACAAATCCAAGTAAGAAGATGGCAAGTGAACTACCAGCAACACAGTTCTTACTCCGTGATTTGGAAAAAAAGGTAAGAAATACTTAAACATCTATGAAAACAAAGTTACATCAAAGTCAGTTTGGACCTGAATTTAGGGTTTCCGCAGAAATTAAGTACTTTTCAGATTGTGCATATATACATAATTATCAGTATCTCTGTACGTTTGAGGTTGTGTAGGATTTTCCTTACTATTGAAAGATCCTATATCAAATAAAGTAGATTTTGCCCGTTGTATGTGATTAAGGAAAGAAAAAAACACATCCACATTCAAGTTAGTGTTTTTCTCTCCACTGCATCATAAACATTATCATATTTATTTTCTGACTGATGAAAGCTTCCTATCATGATCAAATTATACTGCTTATGACTAAGGAAACACTGAAGGCAAAAAAAAGGAATAATGGGTACAAACTAGACTACATCTTTTAATAAACTGATAAAAATAACTAAAAAACAACATACAGTGCCCAAATAAGGGAGGCCATATATTTAGTCTCTCAAACTTGAGGGCTCAGGTTCAAATGACACCATGTTCTGGGAGGAGGCCCAACTTGGAGTGATGTAGGCAGGACTAGGCTTCTTCGACAATCTTCTTGTCAGATCTGTGGTGGAAAGAGAAGATGTGTTTAGCGACACCAGTCCCTGTCATTCCATAGTAGAAGTGTTTACCTCCCCAGAGCCAGGAAGGTAACTTCCAGGCTCACATGCATGACATACTTTATTTATGTATTCATTTCAGTTCATATGACTTTAGATGCATTGGAACAATTTTTAGGATGAATATCTTCTTGAAACACCAGTTGTTCACCTCGGCCTCAGTTGATTTGTTTGCAGTTTTAAAATTTGCTTTGAAATTGGGATACATCCATCAGAAAAAAATGTATTACTGCTTTACATACACCCATGTACCAAAATCTATCACCTAAATGATTACTGTCATTGATTCTATAGAAGCTATTGCAAGAACAGTTTAAACCCATGAGAAGTACATTCCTAAACACCAGCCAGACCACTCTGTCTTTTGATGACTATGACATCAGTAAAAATATAGATTGACTCACTGTATACATGGATTTTTAAGAGCTTCTATTTTTTAACTTCATGCTTATAGTCCACTGGTCTAAAGTGAGATTAGTGTCTTGATGTTTTTGAGTTAATTATATAGTCAGTCTTGATTCTGATTTTTCAGTTTGTGAAAAAAGCCATTGTACTTGTTATAACATCAACAATAAAAGTGAAATTACATACACTATGGATAGATGCACTGTGTGCATATGGCCATGTTCTTCTAGTCTAAAGCAAGATTAGGGTTTTTTCTTGATATGTTTGTTTGGTTATATAATCAATTTTAAACTTGAGTTTTCAGTTTATGAAAATATGTTATTCTAGTTATTTAATCTGTTTATTTCTTTCTCGCTGTATAGTAGTGAAACAAAATATTAATTTTGGTTTTGATCCTTTTGTATATTTTCAGATTAAAGAAATGACACTAGCTTTTTGCCATCAACTGCAGTCTAAATTTTTGGATCAGTCTTCAGGAGAGCAGGTTGGTACACTAACCTTAGCAAAAGTTTCACTGCCTTGTCCAAATGAATCTTTAATCTCATTATTTATTTATCATAAGTAAGACTCTTGACTTGGAAACTTAGAATATCATATTTTGTGGCCTAGCATCTTCTGAGATTATTTTTTTCTTGTTTCTCTTTTAATACTTCACAATAGCAAATTTGAAATTCTAATTTTATCACACTAGATTAGTGATTTGCATTGATTATGAATTGGACTTCAGTGAACTTATATAAACAATGCATTTAAAATACATCATGTATTGGTGCACTTTAGGTACTGCAGAAATGCTTCTAATTATCCACTTACCCTTATGTAAAAGTAAAGTTTTCTTTTGGTGCTAAAAACGTTTACAAAGCATCAGTAAAGTTGGTATTTGTGTCTGCAATGTGGCTTACTGAAATAACTTGACTTTGGAACGGCCAGAGTTGGCTTAAGCGAGGTATATTTCTCTTGATGTTACATACTTCATTACAAGGCCTGTGAATCCTTCATATTCAGAAGTAATTTTACCAGCATATGTTAATTTGCCATGCTGCAAAGAGATGAATAACCACTTTATTAATGCTGTAGAAGCGCAATTATAACCAAAATAATCCTTTACCAGTCATGAGGATGCTACAATTCACACTGCCACGAAGATGTTGTTTATTTATTTATTTTTTTGGTATGGACTTCCAGGAAACACAACCTGTCTTGGACTGACTCACACACAGAGACTTCTGACTCCTGTCTCTGTCTAGTCAGATCCTATTTAAAGGACATGCAGTCCCTTGCACCCTCCAAATATGTCCATTTGAGTAATAGCTGGAACCGCTGGGAGTTGTAGTTATTTTACATAGCACCGGTACAAGCCTTTGTTAAAAGGTAATTTTGCTGTTTTTCAAGTCGAATTATTTCTTCAAACACATGCTATATGTGCATTTACCAACTTAAATTGTGTTCCAAAGTTAAATGGTTTCTATAAAGTTAAAAAAAATAATAAACTTTTCCTGCTCTGATGCGTTACAATGGAGAATATGGGGCATGGAAGAAAAGCTCAAAAAGTAGTAAATGAGTAATGGGTGCATTTTTGCATACATAAAGTATTATCAATACATTTCAGGTAAAATGCTACTGTATTTATTTGTTAAGGTTAAAATGCATAGAAGAAGTCATGGCTACTTAATTTCTTTCCAGTTGAAGCTTGTTTTCATGCAAGTACATACAATGTGATTCTTATTTGTGTTGTCTCTCACAGGCTAGTGACAGTAGTCATAATTAGCAATGAGATGGAAAACAGTTAAAGCCAAAGTATTATGATTTTTGGGTGAAATGCAGGTTTTTTTTTTATTGTAGAATAGATATTGAACAACCTTTCCTTAAAGCATAAACTCTTTTCAAATGCACTTTTTTCCTGTAAACCCACAGTTATGTCACACCTTTATTGGCTACTTTCCTTTGTATTTTCTTACATTTACCAACCCTTTGGGGTGTACTGTTAACAGCTGCAGTTCACTTACGCTGAAGACTACAGTCCACTACTTTTTGTGACTAGACTGTCACATACCTACTTTGTTGAGAGCCTGGCCTCTCACCCTGATTGACCTAGCTGGGAAAGTAACGTAATTAGCAGCAGTAGAATAGAGGAAACATGCATGCAGGACAGTAGGCTTAGTAAGATTTAATTTTCAGACATTATTCCAAAAACTAATGTCATAAACAAAAGTAAATGGAATGTAACAATTCACACTTAAACCTAGAAATATCTAGAAATCCTAAATATCTCCCCATATTTTGTGCATAACACCTAAAGTTGTTTTACATTTAATTCATAAGGAAAATGATTTTGTTAGGAAAACTGACAACAGCCATTCCATATTAACACTGTTGTGATGTATACTTCACACACAGCTCCAAGACTATCCCCATGCGTTAACTTGGTGTATACAGGAACAATTATCTTTAAAACATGCTTGTTCTCTTCTAATATTCTGATTGGTGCCATTTCTGAACCTGTTGATTATGACCTTTGAGAAGATCGTATTTGGCACAGATAGAAGATTGGTACCTCTCCAGTTTCACAGTTGATTAGGTCACTCACTATTCTTGGGGCCTTTACTGAAGAATCTTTTCTTCTCTTCATCAGTCATCTGTTACTTCTCCCATATTTTGTTAGACAATGGGGTGAGGGAGGAGAGAAAATAGCATTGAAGGGTCATCTTTGTGAACATCTGGTGCATTGTGGTCTCTTCCTTCTGTTTTGCCACTCTTCAGCTCTTAGAGGGCTTTGATAATCTCTGAACGAGTTGGAGGGTTTCTATTGAACCTCAAACTCTCCCTAACTGTGGTTTCATCCTATATAGCAACATCAGTCTTGCTTGTCTGGTTCACTACTGTCTTGGTGTGTTCTCTTCACCTGTTGAGGTGATCCTCCAACATTTGGCAAACTTTCTGTGCTCCTGATGGGTTTTTTGGAAGGCAGCATTTATTGGTCAGTTGTATCATGATTGTGTATGGCTCATAATTCTTCCACATCTCTGTTGCTTCCCGCATCTTCCTTGCCAGTTCTTCTGTCTATCTTCTCTTATCCCTTTAATCACATGGCTGGCTCACCTTTTGAAGCCTGCTGTTATTGGCCATCTGAGAGAGGTTGCTGGTTAATTAGGCTTCTCTTAGCAGTCCCAGTGGAATATTCTTGTTCTTTTGTCAAAGCTGAAGACCATTGTCATTTGATTAGTCATATTTTTATAGCTGATTCTTGTATAAATTAAATATAAGATGTGTGGGTTATAGGCCCAGAGCCTGTTAATAAGAGACACCATTTAAAAGTAAAGGTAAGCCCTTCAGGGTGCACTTATTTAATGACAGTACACCATCACCATGCCACAACAACTTCTTTGGTCATATTTAATTAGACTGATCCCCCAGTGGCAGAGCTCATCATACTCCAGGCTTGTCTCTAGACTGCTTATTGTATATTTATCCTCTATCCACCACCTGGGGAACCACCCAGAAACAGGGTCAGGCAGGGAGCTTTAAAAAAGGAGAAAGTCTATAATTTTTTAATTTCTAAATAAAAGTAGCATAGTGGAACTTTGGCTACCGCTGTTACCTCCCATCTCAGGAGGCCACAGTCCTATTCCTGTCCTGGTCCTGGTCACAATCTTGTAGCGTTTACATGTTCTCGCCACAATCGCAGTGTGTTATGGTTTTTGTTTGGTTGGAGTTTCACAAAATGTGCATGTTTGAAATTGGTGACTTCTAATTTGCCTGTTGCAACTAAGCATGGATATGTGTTTGTCCAGTGGCAGGCTGAGATTCAATTCTGAGCTGCTTCCTTCTTTGCTGCTTATGTTCCATGGTTAGGCTATAGCTTGTTGCAATTCCCTACTGGAAAAAGCCAAACTGAAAAATATAATTGGATAGGACTGTAATAATTTGGCCAGTTTCACCATTATACAATAATTTTACAGATAGTTGTATTTTGATTGATTATAATGTTTGGTTTTTGTGTAATCTAGACAATCTTTAGATGATGATTTTGAAAGAGAAAAATTTGACATTTCCTGATGCAATTATTTGTGGAAAAAAAAAATTAGCTTTTTTCCTAATACTTTGTCCTCATTGAGAATAATATAATTTGAAAGTCCTGGACTACTTCTCCAGGATCATGAATGGTATGAAGCGCACTAACAAACACATTTAAGAAATGTGGAGCCAGTTTAGCTCTGCCTGGTAAGCTAGAAATGTGTCTTTGGGCTGTGGGAGGAAAGTAGGCTTTCTTATGGAAACACTGGAAAACGGGGATAAAATACCACCCTCAGACAGTAGAAGACTTCATAGTGCATATTAGAATCTGCAGCTCAATATAAATCTGATTGTGTGTGTTAAATCCACCAGAGAGAGTAGTCGATACTTTGCTCACAAATTATTTTTGTTTTCTGAACAGGTCATCAGAAACTTGCTCTTTGTTGCGAAAGTTCTTTATCTACTGAACCCTGAATTAGAAGAACAGGACACTAACAGTGTTACTACACATGAGAATGAAGAGATACACCAGGAAGAGGGAGTAAATCAGCAAAACGAAACAAGTTCAAAACCTGTGACAGAGGAGA